>NW_025933970.1:8411-16010 GCF_000764305.2 Hyalella azteca | reverse complement strand
ACTGCTGTTACAGCAGCACGACTCACTGCTGTTACAGCAGCACGACTGACTGCTGTTACAGCAGCACGACTGACTGCTGTTACAGCAGCACGACTGACTGCTGTTACAGCAGCACGACTCACTGCTGTTACAGCAGCACGAATGACTGCTGTTACAGCAGCACGACTGACTGCTGTTACAGCAGCACGACTGACTGCTGTTACAGCAGCACGAATGACTGAATCAAGTTAATCATTCCGAAATCATTTACGCCCCATAATCGAGATTATGTAATTAAACAATTTACATAAGATGTTTTTATTATAGCAATTTAACATGCTTAGGTTCTGCAATGTGCATCATGCCATTGGAATGCACGTCTGGCAGGGATGTACATTTTTATAAATGAAATAATTCGAGGAGTAACGTAAATTATGCATTTATTTTGATTATCATGAAAATGGTATAGTCACAGTAATATTACATTCATTTTAATAGTGACAGTTAATGAGTATTGTTTGTATAACAGCATCAAACGTATCTGTAGAGATTGTAATAGAAAATGCAGACAAATGATGCCTCTTTTCTGCTGTGCCGGAAAATATTCCCTCTGCCTGGCAACACTTGGGCTGCGTGTCCGAGCTTCAGTGTTGCATGAGTCATGGTGAGTGGTGGGTGTGGTCGCGGTGCCGCTTTCTCTTTGGTGAACGCGAACACCTACGCTCAAACCATAAAGCAGCTATTGGCCATTTATGGTTGTTTTGTCGCTAAACAAACACTGATAGGAGAAAATAATTGGTTTGTAGTGAGCATTAAGGATTTTGAATGGAGATAAACAAGAGAGATGCAAATAGTTTTCCCTAGAAATCTCTCAGCTGACGACGTGGGGTTGTTGACATTATCCCTTACCTCGAACTTCGAAGCTGTGTGAGGCCTGAAGCCTGTGAAGTTGTAGCCTTAGCTTTACAACTAGTCTGTCTAACCAAATAGTACCGATAGACATCGGTAAATAGGCTAGGCCTAGTTGGCCAAGAAATTTAATACAAATTCCGTAAAGGTCCGCCATGGATTGGTTAGTTCCTTGACTAGCATTCAAATCTCCTGTGAGCTGTGATGTCCACGTGATGTGATTGCGATAGTGTTAGTTAATCGGAACTATTTCAGCATTTGATTTATGAATGAAATCTATGTATATGAATGATCCTGATGTCTTCATTCAGAAGTGGTGGAACTATTCAGCATTCAGGGATGCATTATTTTTTAAAATTATCATTTAGTCATTTACCAACCTTGCATTTCTCTAATCTTATTATTTAATTTTATTCATGTTAAATTGAAAAGGTAAATTTCAAGGATAATAGGTACCACTAATCAATTATTAAATATTTCATGTCAATTCATTTCAATGTATTTTGTGGGATGGATGAGTATACTGTAAAGTGTAAACATGGCATCAACAAACAACTTTTTTCAATTTTTGAGCTTCCCTAGTTCTAGTGTCTAGTTATTAATTAAGTTGTTTAGTAATTAGTCAGAATAGAAAATATGTTGACTACATTATCTGGAATATTATCCAAAATTTAAAAAAATTAAGGTGAAAACTTGTTTTGCTGGCAATTTTTGAAATTCACGGTCAAAACTGTGTCATTTTTTGTATTTTTTTTATGGAAAATAAGGCAAGGACTATGAAAACTAACTAAACACGCAAAATTGACTGCATACATGGCTATTTTCACCTTGTTCATGGGTGGCTTTTACCCATCCTCAAGAATAGATGGCTAATAGAATTAAAATTCATTAAAACACAAGGTATTTCACAGAATCTGGATGTAGATCAGAAAACTAGAACAAACCGGTTTCTATAAAAGCTTTAGTCATAGTGCTTATGTAAACCCAGAGGTAGGCTAACTGCTTATCTGGTTGGACTCGTACCTTGCATTTCAATTATGCTTACTCAGTATTTCTCCATCTTCTTTGTTATAGTTCACCTTCATTGAATAAACATGATGCAAGGAAGTAATTTTTGTTACGGACTCACGTCTTTGCTTATGCCTTAGTCTTATTCTACTGACATTTGAGACAACAACAAGCAGATAATGTTGCTGCTTTTGATCAATTTGGAAGTCTACTAAATTTCAGCTAAGTTCACTCTTCTTTTCCATAGAGTTTTATACTTTGAGGCTCTTGAATTTAATAAATTATCTTTTAAATATCATAATTCTTGCAAGATTATCATTTAAATATCATAATTCTTGTGAGATTATCATTTAAAAATGACAGTGTCTTGATTGTGGTTATTGAATTTTGAATATAAAATTATTCAAAATTTTAACTATTTAAATATTTTATATGGACATGTATGTTATTGATTACTCAGCCATTAAATTGATATATGATGCTTGAGGGAACATTATATTTTTTTTCTATTACATTTAAATAGAAGCTTTCTATTTATTTCTTACACAATTTCTTTTTCTTTTAAAATTTTTCATTTTCTAGATTATTTTACTATTGAGCTGGAAGGAATTTTTCAAATGTTACTATTCTAAATTTTATTTATTGTTTCAATGATTCAAGTTATTAATTTAAAATCCTAAAATGATTGACCTTGTACAGTAATTTAAATCATAAAATATATGCAAAGAGAAATGGACGCAAGCTGTTTAGATGCTGTCAAAATCTGCTGGTTTTCCAAGATTGAAGGCATTAAAATCATTAAAATAAAATTGTTTTTAATACCTTTGGCAAGAGATATAACAATATGTATATTTTAAATATTAAAATTAATTGTTCAAACAAATTTCTTATTCATGATGCATTAGCTGAAACACTCATTTATGGGTACCTCTTAATAGTTAACCTATTTAGCCAAGTTACACTTGTAACCTTAAATAAATACCTACCTAGTTCTCATTTATACCAAACTAGTACCTATTCTAGTTAAAACATTTACCCTAGTCACCAAAGTCCCTCTAGTTTCACTAGTCACCCTAGTCACTGCTAATAACCCTAGTCTCCACTAGTCACCACTAGTCTCAACTAGTCACAACTAGTCACCACTAGTCACCCCTAGTCACCCCTAGTCACCACTAGTCACCCTAGTCACCACTAGTCACCACTAGTCACTCCTAGTCACCACCAGTCACCACTAGTCACCACCAGTCACCACTAGTCACCACCAGTCACCACTAGTCACCCCTAGTCATCACTAGTCACCAGTAGTCACCACTAGTCACCCCTAGTCACCCTAGTCAGTAGTCACCACTAGTCACCCTAGTCAGTAGTCACCATAGTCACCACTAGTCACCCTAGTCAGTAGTCACCCTAGTCACCTAGTCAGTAGTCACCACTAGTCACCCTAGTCAGTAGTCACCACTAGTCACCCTAGTCAGTAGTCACCCTAGTCACCCCTAGTCATCACTAGTCACCAGTAGTCACCACTAGTCACCCCTAGTCACCCTAGTCAGTAGTCAACATAGTCACCACTAGTGACTTAGGACCTAGTCAGTAGTCACCCTAGTCACCCTAGTCACCACTAGTCACCACTATTCACCATAGATCACCACTAGTCACCACCAGTCCCCACAAGTCACTCTAGTCACCACTAGTCACTCCTAGTCACCATTGGTCACCTCTAGTCACCACTACTCACACTAGTCACCACCACTACTCACACTAGTCACCACTACTCACCACAAATCACCACTAGTCACCCCTAGTCACCACTAGTCACCACTAGTTACCCCTAGTCACCTAATCACCCCTAGTCACCCAAGTCACCTCTAGTTACCAATAGTTACCCTAGTCACCCTAGTCACCACTACTCACACTAGTCACCACTACTCGCACTAGTCACACTAGTCGCACTAGTCACCCTAGCTCCACTAGTCACCCTAGCTTCATTAGTCACCCTAGCTGCACTAGTCACCCTAGCTCCACTAGTCACCACCAGTCATCACTAGTCACCACTAGTCACCCCTAGTCACCCCTAGTCATCACCAGTGTTTACCTGAGCGCGGCTCTCACCTTATCTGTCGGGCGCGAGAGTATCGACCGTACAGGTGATGAGTATCGATCCCCCCCCCCNTTCCAATTTAATTGGGCCGATACTTCTAATTTAATTGGGCCAATACTTCCAATTTAATTGGGCAAATACTTCTAATTTAATTGGGCCAATACTTCTAATTTAATTGGGCCAATACTTCCAATTTAATTGGGTCAATACTTCCAATATAATTGCGCCAATACTCCCAATTTAAGGGCCAATACTTCCAATTTAATTATGCCAATACTTCCCATTTAATTGGGCCGATACTTCCAATTTAATTGGGCCAATACTACCTATTTTTTTAGCAATACTTCCAATTTAATTGGGCCAATACTACCTATTTTTTTAGCAATACTTCCAATTTAATTGGGCCAATACTTCCAATTTAATTGGGCTTTTATAAAATTCATGTTCATTGATCATGTATGTAGGACATGATGTAAGTTTAATCTAATCCTGTTGAGGACTTATAATATATACGGTAATATATATATTATATAATAATAATTATTATTATAATAGATATTAGCATATTATTATAAGCAAATTCATAAACAATTGAAGATTTTTCAGTAATTTGCTATATTAATTTTTGTCTTTTTTTCCCAGAACCTCGTGCAGGTTCTCGCTATTTGCTGCAGGTTCTTCCTAACAAAAGCGGGGGTTAATTTATTGTATTTTCAACCCAATTGAAAATATCATATTATTTTCAACCCAAAAGAGGTTTGTGTTGAAAAAACACACAAAAAAAGTGAAAGTGAAAAATTGAAAACCAAAAAAAGTGAAAAATATGATTTTCAACCAATGCTTTGGAACCAGTATTCATAAAAGTGAACAATACACATAGTATATTGGATGTTAAAGTGTAATATTGAAATTGAAAATTTGTTTTAAACTACCAAGTGCATTATTGAAAATGAATAGACGTTTTTAAACTGTTAAATACATTTATTGAAGTGAAAAATCTATGTATTTTGCTTGCAAAATCTTAAGAAAAAGGATTTCTAAGGAAAAAAAACCAGTTTTAGATCCTAATAATTTATTTGGAAGTGAAAAAGATTTTTTTTTCACTTTCAAAATTTTTTTTTCCACTTTTTTCAAAAAAAGATTTTTTTTTTCACTTTTTTTTGGAAGCGAAAAAGATTTTTAAGCGACCACACTGTCCATCTGACCGCCAGCAGCATTTATATGACAGCCACGCTGTCCATCTGACCACCAGCAGCATTTATATGACAGCCCCGCTGTCCATCTGACCGCCAGCAGCATTTATATGACAGCTACGCTGTCCATCTGACCGCCACCAGGACATTTATATGACAGCCACGCTGTCCATCTGACCACCAGCAGCATTTATATGACAGCCACGCTGTCCATCTGACCACCAGCAGCATTTATATGACAGCCCCGCTGTCCATCTGACCACCAGCAGCATTTATATGACAGCCGCGCTGTCCATCTGACCACCAGCAGCATTTATACGACAGCCACGCTGTCCATCTGACCACCAGCAGCATTTATACGACAGCCACGCTGTCCATCTGACCACCAGGACATTTATATGACAGCCACGCTGTCCATCTGACCACCAGCAGCATTTATATGACAGCCACGCTGTCCATCTGACCACCAGCAGCATTTATATGACAGCCCCGCTGTCCATCTGACCACCAGCAGCATTTATATGACAGCCGCGCTGTCCATCTGACCACCAGCAGCATTTATACGACAGCCACGCTGTCCATCTGACCACCAGCAGCATTTATACGACAGCCACGCTGTCCATCTGACCACCAGCAGCATTTATATGACAGCCACGCTGTCCATCTGACCACCAGCAGCATTTATATGACAGCCACGCTGTCCATCTGACCACCAGCAGCATTTATATGACAGCCACGCTGTCCATCTGACCACCAGCAGCATTTATATGACAGCCACGCTGTCCATCTGACCACCAGCAGCATTTATACGACAGCCACGCTGTCCATCTGACCACCAGCAGCATTTATACGACAGCCACGCTGTCCATCTGACCACCAGCAGCATTTATACGACAGCCACGCTGTCCATCTGACCACCAGGACATTTATATGACAGCCACGCTGTCCATCTGACCACCAGGACATTTATATGACAGCCACGCTGTCCATCTGACCGTATTTATTGTCCATCTGACCGTATTTAATGGAATATTTTTCATTTTATTATTAAATTACTGGCCCATATCCCCAGCCCGTATCCCCAGCCCGTATCCCCAGCCCGTATCCCCAGCCCGTATCCCTAGCCCGTATCCCAGCCCGTATCCCAGCCTGTATCCCCAGCCCGTATCCCCAGCCCGTATCCCCAGCCCGTATCACCAGCCCGTAACCCCAGCCCGTATCCCCAGCCCGTATCCTTAGCCCGTATCCCAGCCCGTATCCTCAGCCCGTATCCCCAGCCCGTATCCCAGCCCGTATCCCCAGCCCGTATCCCAGCCCGTATCCCCAGCCCGCGCAGGATTGTGATGCGCAGGATTGTGACACACGCAGGATTGTGACCCGCGCAGGATTGTGTCCCGCGCAGGATTTTGACCCGCGCAGGATTGTGACGCGCGCAGGATTGTGACGCGCGCAGGATTGTGACACGCGCAGGATTGTGACTCGCGCAGGATTGTGACACGCGCAGGATTGTGACACGCGCAGGATTGTGACTCACGCAGGATTGTGACACGCGCAGGATTCTTATCCGCTCAGGACGGTGTAGAAATTTAATTCAGCGCAGGATTGTGAACCGCGCAGACACCGCAGGATCGACGCAAGACACCGCAGGATCGACGCAAGACACCGCAGGATCGACGCAAGACACCGCAGGATCGACGTAAGACACCGCAGGATCGACGCAAGACACCGCAGTATCGACGCAGGATCGCCGCAGATCGACGCAGATCGTCGCAGGATCGGCGCAGATCGCCGCAGGATCGGCGCAGATCGCCGCAAAGTCGACGCAGATCACCGCAGGATCGCCGCGGGATCACCGCAGGATCGACGCAGATCACCGCAGAACACCGCAGGATCGCCGAAGATCGACGCAGGATCGGCGCAGGATCACCTCAGGATCGACGCAGATCACCGCAGATCGACGCAGATCACCGCAGATCGACGCAGATCACCGCAGATCGACGCAGATCGGCGCAGACCACCGCAGAACACCGCAGGATCGCCTCAGGATCGACGCAGATCACCGCAGGATCGGCGCAGATCGCCGCAGGATCACCGCAGATCACCGCAGGATCGCCGCCGATCACCGCAGGATCGGCGCAGGATGCACGGCAGCAGCAGCAGTGAGCGCTTCCGCGTGTCTGCGGCGGTGAACGGCGGGACGGTGGCGGCCCACCGCCGCTATGGCGCCACCGCCGATGACGGTGGGTTCTTTATTATTATTTTCTATTAATTTATTTATTATACAGAATTATTATAGTTATATTGTATAGTTGTTATTATATTACTGTCTCTTATACACATCTAGATGTGTATAAGAGACAGTAGTTACCCTATGAACTGAAGTTATATTTTAAGAATCGATGATACATATAC
>NW_025933970.1:1865-7466 GCF_000764305.2 Hyalella azteca | reverse complement strand
CTGTTGTTCCCTGTTGACTGCTGTTCCCTGTTGACTGCTGTTGCCTGTTGACTGTTGTTCCCTGTTGACTGCTGTTCCCTGTTGACTGCTGTTGTTCCTTGTTGACTGCTGTTCCCTGTTGCCTGCTGTTCCCTGTTGACTGTTGTTGTTCCCCGTTGACTGCTGTTGTTCCCTGTTGACTGCTGTTCCCTGTTGACTGCTGTTGTTCCCTGTTGACTGCTGTTGCCTGTTGACTGCTGTTCCCTGTTGACTGCTGCTGTTCCCTGTTGACTGCTGTTGTTCCTGTCTCTTATACACATCTAGATGTGTATAAGAGACATGTTGACTGCTGTTCCCTGTTGACTGCTGTTCCCTGTTGACTGCTGTTCCCTGTTGACTGCTGCTGTTCCCTGTTGACTGTTGTTCCCTGTTGACAGCTCGCGTGACGGCTCGCCGTGTCGGTTGTGTTTGTAAAACATCCGCCATAATTGCAACCGATTAGCCGGCGGCTTTGTCGCCTTTTTTTATTTCTGGCCTTTATTAGGACGTCTGGCCTTTACTGTGACGCCTGGCCTTTACTGTGACGCCTGGCCTTTACTTTGACGCCTGGCCTTCACTGTGACGTCTGGCCTTTACTGTGACGCCTGGCCTTCACTGTGACGTCTGGCCTTTACTGTGACGTCTGGCCTTTACTGTGACGCCTGGCCTTTACTGTGACGCCTGGCCTTTACTGTGACGCCTGGCCTTTACTGTGCGACTGGCCTTTACTGTGACCCCTGGCCTTTACTGTGACGCCTTGCCTTTACTGTAACGCCTGGCCTTTACTGTGACACCTTGCCTTTACTGTGATAACCGACCTTTACTGTGACGCCTGGCCTTTACTGTGACGCCTGGCCTTTACTGGACGCCTGGCCTTTACTGTGACGCCTTGCCTTTACTGTGACAACTGGCCTCTACTGTGACGCCTGGCCTTTACTGTGACGCCTGGCCTTTACTGTGACGCCAGGCCTTTACTGTGACAACCGTCCTTTACTGTAACGACTGGCTTTTACTGTGACGCCTGGCCTTTACTGGACGCCTGGCCTTTACTGTGACGCCTGGCCTTTACTGTGACGCCTGGCCTTTACTGTGACGACTGGCCTCTACTGTGACGCCGCCTGGCCTTTACTGGACTCCTGGCCTTTACTGTGACGCCTTGCCTTTACTGTGACGACTGGCCTCTACTGTGACGCCTGGCCTTTACTGTGACGCCTGGCCTTTACTGTGACGCCTGGCCTTTACTGTGCGACTGGCCTTTACTGTGACCCCTGGCCTTTACTGTGACGCCTTGCCTTTACTGTGACGACTGGCCTTTACTGTGACGCCTTGCCTTTACTGTGACGACTGGCCTTTACTGTGACGACTGGCCTTTACTGTGACGCCTGGCCTTTACTGTGACGCCTGGCCTTTAATGTAACGCTTGGCCTTTACTGTGCATTTATATCTAATGGTTCAATCAATTTTTTTAATAAAGAACTTTGAGTATAAAGTTCCAGCATTGTCTAATCGACGATGAATCTGCACTCCGAAATGTTTTGTTCTGTAAAAATATGTTGAATTTTGAATAAAAAATGAAGAAAATTTAATATTTTGAAAATGGTGAATTTATGTGCCATTTTTATTTCCAAATTCCAGGTGAATTTGGGATCAAGAAATCAATTTATCTTAGTAGTAAATAATCTATTTGTCTTAAATATTACATATTGTTAATAATTATTGATTGTAATTAACATAGATTTGCTCTTTTTGTGCAGGTGAGTGGCGGTCTCAGGAGGAGGGATCCTTCATTAACGGGTAGGAGAAGTAGGATTAAGAAGTAGGCATAGAAACGAGTAGGAATGAGTAGAAAAGTCAATTGAACTTTATTTAGTTAATATGAATGGATCAGGAGGAGGGATCCTTCATTAACGGGTAGGAGAAGTAGGATTAAGAAGTAGGCATAGAAACGAGTAGAAAAATCAATTGAACTTTATTATTTAAATAATTTGTGAACATTTAGTATCGGGTGACATTATACCCGGAGAAATGAGTTAGACTTTGTACATATAGCGATGTACTTCTGCCCTTGTACGTGTAGGTCATCTATGACTCATTTACTGACATTCAGGCCCGGCCAAACGGCGAATGAGTGTGTCACTATTTAGAAAGTGTGACCCATTAATTTTTCTGAAAGTGTGTCACCATTTGCTACTTTATTATTTTTTTTATCAAATAATATTTAATTAATTAATTAATGTGTCCATTAATTTTTCTGAAAGTGTGCCACCATTTGTCACTTTATTAATTATTAATAATTATTTAATTAATTATTAATAATTATTTAATTAATTAATTTATTAATTTGCCCATTAATTTTTCTGAAAGTGTGTCACTATTTGGAGAATATGACCCATTAATTTGTCTGAAAGTGTGTCACCATTTGGACAATTTGCCCATTCATTTTTCTGAAAGTTTGTCACTATTTGGACAATAAGAACCATTCATTTGTGTGAAAGTGTCATTATTTGGGCAGTTTGACCCATACATTTTTATGAATGAAATGTGCCTGCGTTGGGTAAATGTCTCAATTTCAACGCCCCAGTCTGATATGATCAATAGGCTGGGTCAGCCTCCTGGGGTAATTAATATCACTTTAAGGTAACCGATATCGAACAGCGCTGTCAATTGCCACGGATCCTGCATCTAGGGTAATTTTTCCGCGCCTTTTAGGGTAATATCTTCGCGCCATTATGGGGTAATGTCTTTGCATCTTTTAAGGTATTATATTCGCGGCGTTTTAGGGTAATATTTTCGCGTCGTTTTAGGGAAATATCTAAGCTTCCTTTTAGGGTAATATCTTCGCGTGCTTTTAGGGTAATATTTTCGCGCCTTTTTTAGGGTAATATTTTCGCGCCTTTTTTAGGGTAATATCTTTGTGTCCTTTTAGGGTAATATCTTCGTGTCGTTTTTGGGTAACATCCTCGCGTCGTTTTAGGGTAATATCCTCGCGTCGTTTTAGGGTAATATCCTGGCGTCGTTTTAGGGTAATATCGTCGCACCTTTTCAGGGTAATATCTTCGTGTTCTTTTAGGGTTATATCTTTGTTCCCTTTTAGGATAATAGCTTCGTATGCTTCTAGGGTAATTTGTTCGCTTTCTTTTAGGGAAACTCTGAGCGTGACGAGGGTTCGCGTGATTTTAAGGTATTTTTATCTTGAAAACAATAATCAGGGTAATTTTAAAGACGAGGCTACTTTTGTCTTATTCTGGACGATTATAGCCCGTTTTTTTGGGGTAACTTTTTAAAGGATTATAGGAAATTATTTCGTGAAATGTGACTGTAATTTCCTGACTATGAGATAGTTACTAAAATTATTCAGATTAATTTGAAGCTTAATTACTACACCGTCTTCATATTGTATGTTTTTTTTATAGATGATATATATATTTTTCGGTAGTTTCTCGGTTTTTGAATCTTGGAAAACGCCAGTTGATTTCATCTCACGAAACGTTATGATTTCCGTTGTTTTGATTTGTTTTCCATGGATTTGGGATAATATAATACTATATATCATATATTACCTATATTATTTATAATTCTATTGCTGATTTTTATTGCTCGATTTAATGCTATAGAAGGTATGGATTATATGTACATTTTTTTTATTTTATGGCAAATTATTTGCTTTGACTAAGTTTTATCCCAGGAAATTTCTCGTGGAAGAATTTTTGCTTAGGGTAACTTTTCGCTTCGTGTAATTTATTCGCTTTGAGAAAAATTTTTGCATAGGGAAATTTTTTCGCTCAGGGTAACTTTTTCCGTTTGGGGTAACTTTCATCGCTCGTGGGTTGGCTTAGGGTAATTTTTATCGCTCAGGGTATCTTTTGGCTCAGGGTAACTCAGGTCGAAGTCTTTTGTCGCTGCAACATCTCAGGTGATCAGTTCCTGTCACGCCATCGAGCCGCCTTGACCAGCCTTGGCCTTAACTGCGCCTTGACTCAAGGCCAGCCTTGGCAGTCAAGGTCTTCACTGCGCCTTGACTCAAGGCCAGCCTTGGCAGTCATGGCGATAACTGCGCCTTGACTCAAGGCCTGTCTCTTATACACATCTAGATGTGTATAAGAGANGGGAGGAGGGACTGGGAGGATTCAAAGGATCCTAGGGGAGGGGGAGGAGTGGGGTATCCTAGGGGGAAGGGGAGCTTAGCATTGTCCCCTCTCCTTGACCTCGCGTGTTCCCTCGCGACCGAGGGAACCTGGTTCACATGCACCGGGGAGATGGTTCGTGAGAAGACGGAACATGGTTCATATGGTCCAAGTCACCCCGTCAACGGTCCAAGTCACCCCGTCAATGGTCCAAGTCACCCCGTCAACGGTCCAAGTCACCCCGTCAACGGTCCAAGTCACCCCGTCAACGGTCCAAGTCACCCCGTCAACGGTCCAAGTCACCCCGTCAACGATCCAAGTCACCCCGTCAACGGTCCAAGGCACCCCGTCAACGGTCCAAGTCACCCCGTCAACGGTCCAAGGCACCCCGTCAACGGTCCAAGTCACCCCGTCAACGTTTCACATCATCCCAATTTATATATAATTAATTATAAATTATTCAACCCAATTTATTTAATATAGTTGAATAATTCTCGGTAATTAATAATCAATTGAATAATGACTGCCGTCTTTTAGTGCAGTCACTCCTGAAAATTTTTAGTGTCGCACAATTTTCTTTTAGAAGAAAATGAGAATATAGAAAATTGGGTTGCAGGGAATACTGCTTCATTTTTGATAATTGAAATGCCTGCTAGAAACAGTCCCTTCTTAGTTAATAATTGGATTGCAGTGATTGGACCTCAGGTATTGGCCAGTAGTGACTGGACTGCGTTGATTGGACTGAAGTTCTTCCTTCCCACTCGTGAGGCAGGTCTTGTCTCTCAAACTTTTGGTTATATAGTTCTTTTTCTCGCCTCTCTCCTCTCTTCTCTCTCTCTCTCTCGCACTCCTTCCTCTCCTCTCTCTTCGCTCTTCATTTTCTCCTCTCACTTTCACCTATCACTTCATCCTCTCTTATTTTCTTACTTTCTGCCCTCTTTTTCTTCTCTTTTCTTTCCTCTTTTTCCCCTCTCTTCTCCCCTCACTTCCTCTCCTTTTTTCTCCTCTCTTCTCCTCTCTTTTTCTCCCCTCTTTTTCTCCTCTCTTCTCGCCTTACTTTCTCTTCTCTCTCCTCTCTTCATTTTCTCCTTTCTTCTCCCTTCACTTTCTCTCTTTTTCTACTCTCTTCTTCCCTTTCTCCACTCCGCGTCTCACCCCTCGTACCCATCCCTCCTGGGGCCCCCTCCACCCAGCCCCCCCGCATGGGCACCTAACCCCCATTCTCAGGGGCACCTCCTCTTTAACATTCACTGCTTTCTTGCACCTCATATTTTTTTGAGTGTGGGGTAGAGGGGGCATGGGAGGGGCAGGGGGCATGGAACAGGAGGGTAGAACAGGAGAGTAGGGGGCATGGAACAGAAGGGTAGAACAGGAGGGTAGGGGGCATGGAACAGGAGGGTAGAACAGGAGGGTAGGGAGCATGGAACAGGAGGGTAGAACAGGAGGGTAGGGGGCATGG
>NW_025933970.1:0-1081 GCF_000764305.2 Hyalella azteca | reverse complement strand
TTTTGACCCCACATCCCATTTTTTTCAATGTTTTGACCCCACATCCCATTTTTTCAATGTTTTGACCCCACATCCCATTTTTTTCGATGTTTTGACCCCACATCCCATTTTTTTCGATGTTTTGACCCCACATCCATTTTTTCAATTTTTTGACCCCACATCCCATTTTTTCGATGTTTTGACCCCACATCCCATTTTTTTCGATGTTTTGACCCCACATCCCATTTTTTCAATTTTTTGACCCCACATCCATTTTTTTCGATGTTTTGACCCCACATCCCATTTTTTTCAATTTTTTGACCCCACATCCATTTTTTTCAATTTTTTGACCCCACATCCCATTTTTTCAATTTTTTGCCCCCACATCCAATTTTTTCGATTTTTTTACCCCACATCCCATTTTTCGATGTTTTGACCCCACATCTATTTTTTTCGGTATTTTGACCCCACATCCTATTTTTTTATTATTTTTGACCCCACATCCCATTTTTTCGATATTTTGACCCCACATCCCATTTTTTTCCATGTTTTGACCCCACATCCCATTTTTTCAATTTAGTTTTCAATTTCGCGCATCCAAAAGTGTCAGAATATTTTCAAAAATAACCGAAGGTTTTCTAAAAAAATTTAAAAATCAACAATCGTCGACTTGCGAGTAATCCTAACAAAATTATATACATGATATAAAATTTTTGTATAAAATAGATTTTTCCACAGCAGAGTCTTGAAATATACAGTAGATGTATATTGGATTGCGCTGTATATTATGTATACGCTGTAAACGATGTTTTTAATTATAATGTTTATCTGTATACAGTTAATATGTGATGAATAATATTTATACGCTGTATATAATGTTTAAGTAAGTAATTAATTGGAATTTAATTTAATTAATTTATTAATTTAAGTAATTAATTGGTAGGTAATTAAGGATAATATTTTATGCGCTGTATATATGTTTTTAATTATTTAATTTAATTAATTATTTATTTATTTAATTAATTATGTGTTTAATTTAATTTGAAGGTAATTAAGGTAATTGGTCTGCTGTGTACACAGGGTCTGAGCTGTGCAGGGTCTG
>NW_025933969.1:0-5055 GCF_000764305.2 Hyalella azteca | reverse complement strand
TATGAATTATGTAATCGTACCAGATGTCGTACAAATAAACCAAGTCGCCATCGAAACCCACCATTTTACAAGTTATATACTTTGCGATGCCTTGGTTGTGCTACAATGCAAATTGCTGTCTAGTTCTGTAGGCATTGAAGACTCGTGTAAATACTTCATGCACAAACCTGCAGCCGAAGTTTACACAATTTTCTGAAAGCTGACGTAAAAATTGTACTGATCTTATGCGACATATACATAGGCTTAGTTGAATGTCATCTCCCTCGCTCACTGCCAAGTCAAGTAAATAGAGTTTCAGGTTTGGGGATAACTCCGGAAATTTTTCAGCCCTTCATCCACGCAGCGCGTACCATTACGAAAAACCTTATTGCTTGTGCGAAGTTCACAGGCATGTGCCAGTTCTCATAAATTTCCTTCTATATTTCTAACAATGAAATCTTTTGATTAATATCGTTATTGTTGATGTATTTCGTAGTGTCACACGCCACGCCGATAAAATGTTATGGCGTTTCCTATTTTGGATCATATTGGTGGGATTTACGAAGTAAAATCTAATTCAGAAGTTGAACATTGCACATTGGTCGCTTTTGTGTCGTCAATGTGACAGATCGACGGGACCCCGAATTTCGATCAGCGTCATGATGGCTAGTTGGGTCTCCTGCAAACTTGAGTTTTTCGTGATTTCTAATGTGAAACATCGTAACAATATAAAAAGATTAATATTTACATGACTTTTTTTTATCTCACAAGAATTTTGAACATACTATACAATGTTCAATTTTCGTATTTGTATACTTTGGACGAGGTTTTAACGGCCGAATCGAAATGATGCTGTTTTAAGCAGCCACGCAGTCGATGTGCATGCAGTTGGCCGCATACCAATCTGCTGGCTTTCCCGTGTTGCCTACAAGAACACTGAATGCGTTCATGCCTCGTGATGGCGCTGAAAAGCGTTGTTTGACGGCAAGCTCGGGACTGCCTGCAGTTCGACAGTAAAATGTTCGTGGCCGGGCTGCATAAGCACGACGGTACCGTGGCACTCAGTAGCGCTTGAAACCTTAGGGCAGTGTTTCTGCAATGACTGCTATAACAGTCGCGTACGTTAGTAGGAGTTTTAATCTGAGTTGCTCACAGCTCTCAAAAACAAGATTTGGGTTTCTCGTTGTCTCAGGTCTCTGTTATTGTTGGTGATTGAATTGTCAATGGTATTTAATATAAGCGAAGTACATATTGTGATTTTTATATTCTGTGTTCAACTAAATTCGAAAACTTTAACTCTTATCCAGTGTGGGCAATTTTTTGAAGCCGTGTGATTTAAATTGTGTATTTTTTAAAGTGTTCAGACGCTCTTCATTTAATCACCAAAATGACACGAAAGCTCAAATTAGAGAGTCGTAAAATTCAAAAAGATAAGTATACAATTTTTTTTTCTTGATTTCATATAGTGTTTCTTAAAGCCAGAAAGATGCCATTTGAAATGACTTTCGTTTTGTGTCATGTCTGTGATCTGCTTTTTTTCTACAAAGCTAAACAACTGAATGTACATCCTCCGAGGCCGGTGATTCCATAATTTTTGCCATGGGTTGTACTAGACATCTACCGGGTTCGATATGGTGCTAGGTATTTAAAGTCTGAACATATATTTTTCCATAGCTTATTCTAGTCTGTTCTTGAACGCGTTCATACTTGATGAGATTCTCTGCACACTACTGAATATTGAGCTGTGCTGCAGGGGCATCCATAAAAAAATGTTTACCAGTTGTTCAAGCGTGTGACTTCTTGTAGATTACTACAAATTTTTCTGACGTGCTTGAGAAAGCAATATTGACTATAAACATTAAAAATTAACAGAACCGCCAACAGTAAACTTTCATTTTCTGACCCTCTAGAAACCATCATAAACCTAAATAATGCTAAATTGATTCAGTAATCTAATCTAGATATATGACCGATGAACATGTACAACCAGAAAATTGGCAGATCTTCATTAGGAGGGAAAGCCTAAAGTTAATTTAACACAAAATGAATACAGTTTTTATTGCACCAGTGTTTTAATATAACAAAGTTTCTTCCTCTGAAAATTACGGAACCACCCGATTCTCTGCAGCATTCGATGGATCGGTTGTTCGCGCGTGGGGTCTGACTGACAAACACTGCACTCCAGATAGAGACTCCATCAGTTGGTTTTGTAGTACAAAAGACCGTGTTTAAAGAATGCACATTGTTTGTGTTATGGAAATGTGTACCTGAATGACTAGATAATGGGGTATCGCCAAACTGAAACAAGGGAAATTTCTATTTGAAAATTACAATGACCGCTTCAATACTGGCCCAGTATACGAATATTCAAATGCAAGAAAAATCTGTGTAGTGGTGAGAATGCGACATTTCGTAAATTGCAATTTTATCTAAATGTACTTAACTTACAATTTTGAAATATAATTGCCAGTCATGATGATACAACGACAATATTCTCAAAATTTCAATTGTTTTGGAAGAAGGTAAATTTCCGGAACCCAAATTGTATTTTCACTATGATTAATGTGGAAATTAAATTTCTGTTGATTAACTTTCACCTCACATATTAGAAATTTTACTGATTCATGTTCCATTTAATTGAAATAATATTCCGTTTTACTGTAACGGAGACCTTAGAGATAAAGTTAGATTAAGCATCGATTCAGAGAGAAATTTTGAAGCATTTAGGGCTCAACTTTTGACGGCTTATGAGATAGGGAGGTGACTCAAAGGGTGTTCTAGGCTACTGTATTGCTCACAGTAACCAGAGTGCAATTCACTTCCTATCATCTTTTTGATTTAATGCAAGCTATGGGCCCTTTATCAAGTTAATGCATGCCTCGTTACTCTTTTGGTTTGACCCAACCCTTTAAGACATCTCTGACGCATTGATATACTTGGCAGTATTGCCGGCTTTCGAGCCTTTAACTTTACGCCCTGTACGTGGCGCTTTGACCTTATTAACTTTGCTAAGTTTGGTCGACCATACATTAATATACTAACCATTGCACTCAATTGCACTTGCAAACACCTTTGTATCTCTAAACGGCATTCTAGCCACTTCTAAATTTACCCCAGCGGTAATAAATTAGAAGGCTAGTTGCGAAATATTTGATCTTACTTTATATAAATTGATCCATATATCTTGATCCTAATAATGAATAATAAATCCGATTCAATAACGCTTTTTTTATCTGTCTAATCTTATTGCGTAACTGTTGATTTACAGTATAACCTCCGGTGTATTCTCATACGTCGCATCTCTTTGCCGTGTGCTTCATGCCTCCAGTGGAGCCAGCGCGACATTATTTCTGCTGTACGCGTTATTTCATTTGAGGTTAGATTGGGAATATGTGTTCACTGTCAAGTTTTGTACCGCTAAATTGGAATTACTGAGCATAATTGATAAACTCATTTTTCGAGCTCTGGCATTTACTTAGCAAAGTCTCTTTTTCTACTTTCAGTTCCCTAAACTGCATCCACTGCAGTTCCGTTATTATACTTCGCTGGAGCAGAAGCTTATCCTTTGGAGTTTCAATAAAATTGTTAGCCGTTATGCTTGTATAAATTCCTTACACACAACAGGATTACGTTATTTTGTCATATTTCAGGTAGGACAAGTGCCCTAACATTTATTCAGACATTTGGGTAATAAAGGTAAAATGTTTCAATCTGGTTTTTATGACATGGTGTCTCCCATGTGTATCTTAAGCTGCGTAATTTGCAGCCTGACTTGGACAAATCACACACTATTATCATCGTTAATATGTCCTAAATTTATAAATACGATTATGTGGGTATTGCATATTGTTTAAATCGCTCAAAGCTCTAGTAAGAGAGTTGTAAAGAAGAATAATTGTTTAATATATACACTAGAATCAATACACGTTTCTGAACATACTAAGACATAGATGAACTAGAAATAATTTGTAAAATTTTACGTAAAGTATGTTGAAATAATAAAAAACAAAGATATAAGTGATTTGAAAGAGAATTAGCGTCGTTGAAAAAATGACAAGGTTGAAGTGTTTCTCCTATTGCGACAGGACCCCGGCGATGAGCGGCGTAAGCAGCAGCAGCATCCCGGCGGGAGCGGCGAGTCCCGCGCCGTTGCACGAGTTGCCATTGCAACAATTCCAACAAACTGTAATAATAAAACCATATGGGCATCAATGTTTGATACGTAAAGAATCCCTTTTTATTTTGCTTCTCAGATTATAGCTGGAGGTACATCATTAAAACGCTGCGCAATGAATATAAGTAACCAGTTTGAAAAATTATATTTCGATTTTAATCTGTGAGCTGGATGAATATAAAAGTTAATGTAATTATTCCGAACTCATTTTAGTGCAATATTGTCATGTATAATGCTCTCGGCGCTGAAGAATAGGCCAATTTTGGCTTGTCGCCAATTTGTGACACATGATATTTAAAAACTGGCATTTTGACCAGATCTCATCAAATTTGGCGTTGAAATAAATAGCTACGTAACTTATCACACCCCTCCGTGGGGTCATAAACATTTCAAGTCGGAACATTTACATTTTCATACCTTTACCTAGTCAGTTCTCGAACGTGTTTATAATCAAAAGGCAGAAGCATGTAGGTTTTAAGAAAATATCATCAATGAATGCAATATTTTCGAGATCCCCTAATAAAATGAATGAGAACATCTCAACTTGTTTATCAAAAAGGAAAAAAATCATCGATTGGCCGGGCCTTGACAACAAAAAAAAAACAAGTTTTATCTCGCATAAATTCTTACAAATTTGTCAAACTCTTACCCATGGCCGTCAAAAAAATTGAATTTTGATCTGATCAGTTCATTTTTCGAAGCTCACTCTAAAATTCACAAGCATTCATAATCAACATTATCCATAACTCAACCTACACAACGGTCCAGCCTTTGGAGATGTTCCTTTCGTACAGCTTTCCTGCTTCTTGCATTCAGATTTTTCTTGGCATCCCTTCCCAGTCAAAAATAAAAGGCGTATCGCCGGCGTGTTTACGTAGATTAAGGTAGAGACGCTCGGTTGG
>NW_025933968.1:0-9206 GCF_000764305.2 Hyalella azteca | reverse complement strand
GTTAAGAATAAGCACCCCAGTATGACCTAGTTAAAAATAAGCACCCCAGTATGACCTAGTTAAGAATAAGCACCCCAGTATGACCTAGTTAAAAATAAGCACCCCAGTATAACCTAGTTAAGAATAAGCACCCCATTATGACCTAGTTAAGAATAAGCACCCCAGTATGACCTAGTTAAGAATAAGCACCCCGATATGACCTAGTTAATAAAACGCAATGTATATTGTTAAATTGAATTGTAATTCTTGAAAGAATGTTGGAATTGACCTAATTTGTTCGTAATATTCATTAAATTAACCTTGTTAAGAATACACTCGTCAGTAATGTTCTAATAATCACCCTACCGTTACTGGGGAGCGTATTCTTAACAAGACCTGAAGATTGTATCAGAAAAAATTGGCGCTATGCTTATGATTAGGTTTGTGAATGGTGTTCGGGGTTGGGTTTGGATTGGACGGGGGACGGGAGAGAACCCGTGGGTTTGTACGGAGAAATGTGGGATTAATGAAGGGTCCGTCTATTTATATTATTTAAACATTTTTTTATTTCTTACTTGACTATAATTTAAAATTTAAATAATAAAGGATCCTTCAAATGAATTTGCATTCAAGTGTTACGGGCTGTCTACGTCGGAATTTATATCAACTTCTTTATATCAAATTATATCAATTAAATTTATTATTTCTTGGCAAGACATGATTCATTTAATTAGTTCACTGTAATTTGGACTTCAAAATAACATTTACCGTGAACGATAAATAATTGACAGCACTAAATACTTAAATCGAATAATAATAATAAGGTTTATTCTTCAGTTCATCTCTAGAGGCGGCCGTGATTTTATCCCCCGCATTTCATGCTTGTCACGCCGATGAGTTTGGTCGATGATTTGTCAGCGTACCTTCGTCCCCAACACATCTACTTTGGATCTACTTAATTAATTACTACTTAGTTATTAATTACTTGATTAATTACTACTTAGTTCATAAATTAGGAGAAGATCAATGCTGGCAGAGCATTGATCAGACAAGGCCGGCCACAAGCGGCGGCCATTTTTACATGGCATATACACTATGCCGTTGTTTAGTGAAAAAACTGCGTGAACTGAACGAATTCTCTACAATAACTTTGTTTTTTTTTTGGTAGGATAATTCAGATAACTGAACCGATTCATTTAACTACCCTTCGATATTTTAGTACAATAATAACGTAGTAATAAAAATTAGTAATTATAATAATTTAATCTCTTTATTAACTTGAATCTTTCTATTCATGTCGGCGCCCCTATAGTCACCCACCAGGTTCGCATGAAATGTTTTGTGATGAATAAAACTCTTTAACTGCCACTGTATGCATTTAATAATTAACCCAGTCATGAACTCCCAGCGAGGCTAGTTTATACTTTGAGCGTGTGACCAAGCGTGTGAAGTGTGCATGTAGTTTGGCGATATAATTAAAACTTTCAATGGAAAAATGTGGTCATACATGAAACACACAGCCTTACAAATTAGCGTTTGTAAATTAAAATGGCATTCCGTCATAAATAAATAAATATCTCCTCACATTAATGGAAAGTAGTTGGAACTCCTCATTACTGCCACTATCACAATGAGAGCAATCAGCAGTGACAGAACACTTATATAATTCTTACAGAGCCATTCTTCAAAAATAATACCTAAAGGATTGATAATAGACCATGATAACAAATACCAGAAGTTCGTCTTGTGGCAACACTCAAAGCCATGCTGAAGCCACCACCCTCGACACCTGTCATATGCCACCCGCATTCGGAACGGAGAAATAAATTCAAGAATTTAACCCAAGTTTAGCTCCTTTCATCTCGGTATCGCTACAACTGCACTACGGTAGGTGCGGTATTCTATTTAAAATATTGACGCTGCAAAAGAACTAATGGAAATATCCCGAATAGGACTCTTGCTCAACCTAAATCACAACATTGCCCCCACTAAGTCTGCTCGACGTCAGCTTCCCCTATTTGAATCAATGAAATTTCACTGGGACCGAATTGTCACAAATTTGCCAACGCTTAGCTTCCATTTGGCCATGACTGCCTACAATTTAAATTATTTCAATAATTCCAATACGAAACTCTTCCAAAAACACAATAACTATGAAGATAACGCCTAGATTTACAGATATTAAAGAGAACAGACAGCGGCTGCAAAGCCTTGTCTCATCCTCATGTGCACTTCATGTTTAAGATGTAATACCAAACAATATGGTTTAATTAAAACATTTCTCACATAATAAGCACGAATCAATATAAATGCAACGAATTAGATCGCAACCTCCATTGTGACGGAGACAAATGCTGCTGCCCGACGTTTTTAAGGCTATGAGGGAAAATTCTCCATATATCTAATGTGAATATTTCATCGCTTTTGTAATGATACAAAAGACAATTGTGCATTATATCCATGATTTTATTGGTGTTCATATATTACACATGAAGCGCCTCGACACAAATTAACACTTGCGTATATTTATAAAATGTTACGGTGCGATCGATGTTCAGTCATATTCCGGCGCATATCCCAGGAACTTCTGAAAAAAACTGGATTAAGACAGCGGCTGGCAAAAGATTTACCATAGCATTTCTGATCCAGAATTTCTCTTCATTAAATTTCGAAGTTATAATCAGGAATCGTGGCTGAAAATGAAAAAGAGCATGGCGTGGATGCTCGGTTTGTTGTGCAGGATGTGCTGGTGTGGTGAGCTGATCCCCAAGGACTGTGGTGTGGTGTGGTGTTGATCCTGATATGTGATCGCGTATTTTTCCAGTCAAACTAAATCTTATTGTACGATAATATATATTATCCTCCACTCCTGTACAATATAATTGATTGTATAGGATAAAATAGATCCCCAATGACTGTGTATGTGTAGTGATCTAGAAGAACAAGTGATTGTTGATCTTGATACGTGCCAGTGTATTTTTCCTTCCAGTCAAACTGAATCTTATTGAATATTGTCTACTATACTTATGACTAGAAAATGGTACATCAAGATAATTGAAAGGAAAAATAATACGAGTAGCAGGAGCAGCATGGTTCTTATTTTTCAAGTTTCAATTTGCTTGGAACGAAATTCGTTTTAAGGGAGGCTGTCACATGCTGTTTTTTCGTGCAGTATCTGCTAATTTGCAGATGTTATCCGCTGTTAAACTAACTGCAATGAAGTGTTGAACTGCAATGTAGTCTTGACCAGAGGGGTCAATCCTACTCCAATGGTCCGGTTGAGTTTCGAGGATCAAACCGGGATACATTAAGATAATTATTAGCAAAAGTGTATGCAGTAAAGATCCAATTTCTGGGGTTTGCGGAGCGACCTAATTCAGAAAACCTTAACTGCATCACCACATCTGCAATTTGTGCCACAAGATACCTAACCTTTCTTTACCACTGCAGCTGTAGTTTGCTCTACAAGATACCTAACCTTACTACACCACACTATCTGCAAGTTATGCCACAAGAAACCTAACCTTATTTTACCACTGCATCTGCTATCTGTTCTACAAGATGCCTAACCTTACTGCATCACCGCATCTACAATTTGTTCAACAAGATACCTAACCTCACTTCACCACCGCATCTGCAATTTGTTCCACAAGATACCTAACCTTGCTGTATCACTGGATCTCGACGTGAGGGGCGAAGATGGATTAAATGAATGAAGAAAGTGGGCAAAATTAGGGCTTGGTTTAGAAAGCTAGCTAATAGCATGGACCATTATATCGACGGTATTAAGGGGATCGTCTGGGTCCAAAGGTCGAAATTTCGGCTTTTACGGTTTTTAGTCTCATCGTAAAGCTTACTTTCTGACGCTTTGAACGGTACTGGAACTATCTCTGTACGTTGATTTATGCGTTCGCGACAAATCCCGTAAGGGGGGAGGTGTCCGGGCCCCTTCAGTAATGTTAAGGCGGTAAATTAATCCGGCGCCGGCCGGGCACCATAAAGGGGATCGGCCGGGCACCATAAAGGGGATCGTCTGACGTAAAGCGGCCAATTGTGACATTCTCCGTTTCTTATACTCATCTTAAAGCTTACTTTCTGCCGCATCGAACGGTACTAGAACCATCTCAAGGAATTTAAAAGCAAAGAAAACGCCAAGAAAATTCACCATATCGATTTTGAAAACGTTACGGAGTCCAGCTCCATCATCAGTTCGGCTAAACTAAAAATGAATCAAATCATTTTATAAGTCAAAAATTCAAAGACAGACATAAAACCTAAACAAGACCTAACATTATATCGGAATAAACAGGACTAGATTGGAACAACTTAGTCCTAGGGGTACGACAAGAATATAAAATTCTAACGATTTACTATTTCCAGATTATATGAACTAAACGCATTATTGAGACACGCATTCTCTACATATCTTCAAACGAAAACCGTGTCTAAATAATGCGTTATTTATCCTTACACTTTCACCCCTGGTCTAGTGCCACGAGCGTAGCAGTTGTAGTCGCTGGAACCCGGATAAGTTCGGTTGAACAAGGCCGGGTACGTGGAGTTCAGCAGCAGACACTGGCCGCTGGTGCTGTGCACGCGCAGAGTTGGGTAGGGGTTGCCACTCTGCACAGCCGCGGCTGACACAGCGGATGGCACTTAGGCCAGAGTAGTTCTTCGATGCCACACCAATTGCGAGAAGTTCTTCCGCAGGCACAGGAACCGAGATGAACTTACTAGAACTTCCTTGAGTCTCCTTAACCACGACAAGGATGGCCACCGCCAGCAGTGGTATGATTAATTTTCTCACATTCTCCATCCTCGTGGCAGATTTTCTATAAAAATGAGCGTCTGAACAGAGGCTAGGCAATTATTTAATTAATATATAAATTAGCAATCTCATAAATGGCCAATTTCATTGAGAATTTTGCTTCAATGGAGACGGGAATTCTCTCAACGATTTCTGACTGTACTGTAATTGAGGGATGCATTCAAAATTTCTTGTTGCAAATAAGAAAATCAATGTTGCACAAGATCTCTTTTAAGTGTTGCATTGTAATCAAGATTTCCGGTTGTTTGAGAGTTTAATTAATAACTTTGAAGTGTTAATCTTTCCGTTTGCACATCTCTCTATCTTTCTACTTGTCGCCTAAACCATGTAAACATAAAATGTTCATTTTAACCGAAGTAATTGTCCGTTATGATTCAAAAGATTCGGCGACAGGCCACATCAGGCCTACACTTCAGCGCCGAGATCAATATGTTAAAAGACAAGGCCATGCATCACCTAAAAAGCCGTGAAGATGCCCGGCTGCGTTACGTTCGGGAAGGTATATGAATCGCACTGTGGACTTGTGCTATGCTGACCTCTAGCTATCCACCCGCTGTTCCAAGGCGGGCAAAAACTTTACCCCGTATGGCAGCCGAAACCTTCCATCCATGTGGAACAGACGTCAGCTCTCTGAGTAAACAAAAGAAAACGAGGAAAAAAATGTGAACAAGGCGTCCTGGCAAACTTCCGAGGGGAAAGTCAGTCAGCTTGTNACGAAAACCTGTCTCTTATACACATCTAGATGTGTATAAGAGACAGGGCCAGTTGTGCTCCGGCGCTGTGAAGCAGTGGCTGTGTTGTGCAAAGCGGATTTACTGTTAGCCGGAGTTACCCACAGCTCATTAATCTGAGGCTATGTGTAGATATTGCATGCTGATGGTTGGCGTTGGGACCAGGGCCTGTTTACGAGTCAATTTTGTTGCCCTCGGCTGCGCTCCCCTCTGAGCGAGGAGCAAAAAGAACTCCTAAACCTCGGACTGAATTGTCATTTGATGTCCAAGTTCAGCAAAACTAAGAAAAAAATCGAACTCGAAATGCTATATGATTCTCTTTTGAAACTAAAAAATGAAGGTAAAATTAACATCAACCCTGACCTAAAAGACCAATTACGCGCCGAAGCCACCAAACAGCGTGGCTCCTTGACCTCAAAAGTCCTAACCCCAGCTCTACGCTTGGCAGCAAAGCATTTACGCGATAACGACAAAATTGTAATTCGAAAAGCTGATAAGAACAACATCTTCTTCATTTTGGATAAAACTGACTATATTTCAAAAATAAGTGACATCATTTTTGGACGAGTCAAAATTTCGTCGCGTCGGACGAGACCTTACAGAACAACTTCAAAGAAAAGTTAACAAATTAATAAATACAGCTAACTCAGTTGTCGGCCCAAGAAATGTAACCCCGATCGTCGGGAGTTTTTCGCCAGGTTACCTCTAAGGAAATGTTAAAAAGCACAAGGCGAATAATCCGCTCCGGCCCATAATCGCTCAAGTTTCCGCTCCAATCTACCGGACAGCCCAGGAATTGGATGCTGTAATAAAACCGTACATACCGAAGAAATTTTCACTCAGATCTAGAGGAGACTTTTTGGAGATCCTTCGCAATCGGCGCCCATCTGGTCAGCTCGCTTCACTTGACGTCAATAGCCTATTCACCAACGTCCCAACGGAACAAACTTTAGGAATAATAGTCAAAAATGTCTACTATGATGAAACTTTGCCGGCCCCATCAATCCCTAAAAATATTCTACTTGATCTCCTCCGCCTCTGTACTTCAGAATCGCCTTTTCGGACCTCAGAAAACAAAATATACCGGCAAATTAACGGCCTAGCAATGGGCAGTCCTCTTGGTCCAACATTTGCCGAATTCTACATGTGCGAACTCGAAAACCGTGTATTGTTGGATGCACACATTAAACCTGACCTTTACTGTCGATATGTCGACGACATCTTCGTCATCGTTCGAGACGAAGTTCACATGATGGAGCTGCGCGAGGCTTTAGGACGCAATTCCGTTTTGACGTTCACTAATAAATTCGGACAAAATCACACGTTGCCTTTTCTGGACATACTGGTGCAAGACGATAATAATTCGTTTGTCACTAAAGTTTATCGGAAACCTACAGATGTAGGAAAGGTCCTGAACCAAGAAAGTGAATGTCACCAGCGCTTCAAAACCAGCACCATATACGTGCCCTCATACATCGAGCGTTCAAGACCTGTACATCAGCTCGTGATCTAAAAACTGAACTCCGGACCTGCAAACAAATTCTTGTCAACAACGGTTATGCAAACAAAGCGATTGACAATGAAATTTCAAATATCACAGCACGTCCAAACTGAACAGATGAATCCACATTAAGAGGTTGCTACACCAGAATTTACTATCAAAATCAAATGAACGGCGGTCAACAAAATACGACTTACAGATACAGTAATTCTATAGATTTCGATAAAATTCTCCATAGATTATTCAGAATTAATATTGAGACACATTACATTTCCTTATCAATACTTAAACTTTAAAGGGTAATTGAACGGGATTATGCAAGCACTATGTCCTTACATATACTGCCGTGACCACAAAATGCACTCCAGTCAAGTCGCGCTTGTAATTAAGCTCGTCTGTCCTTAGCTTCAGTTGCCCGTTCGTTTCTCCGCTCCTAGGGATCTGATAGGAACCAATGTGACCGACCGATGCAGCAATTCTCTGCCCGGACTCCAAATAGATTTTAGTGAAAATTTCTCTAAAGACATCCTCTGGATATAAACAACCTGAGGAAAACGGTAGAATTACGTTTTTAAGCAAATTTTACGAGTTAATATTAGAGTTAATATTAAATTTAATCAATTAAATCGAAGTAAATTGATTATATCTAATCAAATTAATTACAGCAAAACAATTTAATAATATCAAACCCAAATTATATACACTAGTTTATTGGAATACGGAAAAAGCATTTCAATCTAATTACCTATCCAAAGAATAAACAAATTCTAAATATTACATAATGTTATGGTGTTGATTTTGAAGACTTTAAATAATTCATGATAATTCGATATCGTAATCATTTCTTTTGTAGTCAAACCCTTCCGTTGATTGGAACAGAGATATCCACCGCCAATGGATTCATCGCGCGGTCAATAATAAACAGCAGCCTTTTGAGAGGCCCAGGTCCTGGTAGAGGCCCAGGTCCTGCGGTGGACAATTAGCACCGCAGAAGCACTGCGAAATAACTTCACATGCGAGGTAATGCGTAGCAATCTTTTACATGGTCGGTCTTCAATTTCTGTTTCTACAATTTTTGTATGGTTCATCACGAGGAAAATATTACGCAGACCTGGCATCTTTTCTGCATACCTCGAATTACTCAGACTGGATGATAATTTTGAAGTATATCAATATATACAGCATTTGTTTATATTATACGTATGCATGAATTTGCTGAATTATATTCTGGTCTCTGGAAAGATGCTAAATTAAATTTCTCGAGTTTGGTCTTAACACGCAGTGATGAAAATTCTGCTATGACAACAGCCCCAAATTTTAGAAACTCTAACATAACCACTTACGAGAAAACCAATAATTGATGTAAAAGGGGATACCAAATTTAATAGTGTAAAGTGTTATATGTAGTATGAAGTATCAAAATTGAAGTGAAAAGACTGGCTCGTTGGAACGATAAACACATTGTGCTGTGCCTTTTTTCAGAGCTAATTTTTGGCGGAGAGTGAATGATTTTTTTTCACTTACTTTCACTATCCCAAAAAACGCTCATGGAACAAAAATTTTGCTGCATGATATATTGCATGCTGAGGTTAAATATCTCATAAAATGTTTTCAAACTTATTTTAGTACTCTGACTTGGATCGTTAATTTCAGAATTTACGCTTGGGTCAGAATTTACTCCTAAAAGTCATTGCATGATCTGTAAAAAATAATTCATCGGCATCATAATAGGATTTCATCAGCAAACTAATTCCAGACGATACATTCTTGAGGAATTTTTTTGATACTGTAGTTTGATCGTTTGATTTTACCTTTTTTCATGCATTGTTGCAGAATTTGATGTTTCTGAGTTCGCAATGATTGCCCCAAGTCTCTTGTCCCTGTTACCGCTTGAAAGGTTCGCATCAGTATCTTCAAGTCGATTTCTATTAAAATATTTGCCTGGAAATTTATTTATAGTAGAAATATATCAAGTCCAATCGTTGAAACGATCATTTGAAACTCTGGCTTACACCATAAACGGGTAATGATGTAATCTCAAATTCATCTGAAACATATAAAATAAATCTTATTGGTATTATTGATAGATTATTTCAACGAAAATGTATTGCATGAAATGTTGCATAAATTATATCTGAGAAACCAATTAATGACTTGAAATTCCATA
>NW_025933967.1:0-761 GCF_000764305.2 Hyalella azteca | reverse complement strand
GGAAGAACAGCAATAATGAATGTTATATAATTTATGTAATTTAACCTGTTAATGCAGTTAAGACGAACAAAACTTGGCAACTGGCAAGTAGAAATATCAGACCTCAGTTGTGATTCGAATGGAAATTAAATCATAATAAATATGTGTTAAGACGGTGTATGCTACGACAATATTGAATATATAGGAAGACGATGTACGGTCAAGTAAAAACCAAATTTTTACTGTTGATTTTTTAAATTTCGAGTTCCCAACTTCTTGTCAGTTAATTTTGGTACTATATTTGTACCTCAAAATGCTTTCACCATTGAGAATGTTTGCCCCGTCCCCTACTTATTTTTCATTTATTTGATGCAACATCAGTGATATTCCATACAACGAAAAGATATTCATGTCTGCTTCCTTGTCCTTGATTGAGGATTGTAATACAATGAACAGAAAGATTCAATCAATTCGGCAAGTCTGGAAATTATCTCAAAAAGTTAATGAGAATTACGAACCATTTTTAACGGCTATTCACTCAGGAGTATCATGTCTCATTATCTCAACTTAACGATAATATTCATGACTATGAATGAGGTTAAAGCCAATCAATTCAGGGCTGTTCATGTTCTTCGGATTTCAGTTATAAAATTTTTTTAAAAACAATTCCTCTAGTTAGGATCTTATGATTGGATTTTAATTAAAGTGTTGAACGGAGCGGACGGAGCGTTCTCTGTCATTTCGCCCACGTTCCGAGTAAACGCTATGCTAATTTAAGGCTC
>NW_025933966.1:0-280 GCF_000764305.2 Hyalella azteca | reverse complement strand
AAACCTCGTATCGTTACTTAAATATGTAGCGGGCGCTACCGCTACCGCTACAATTTCTTAAATGTAGCGCCGCTACCGCTACTGAAAATGTAGTGGCTGCTACATGTAGCGCGCTACTGTCCACCTCTGTATATCGACATACAATAGAGGACACTAATGGATCATTTAAATTAGCCGCGTACCGAATCATCGGAAAAACAAGGTTTGCTTCGAGAAGATACATATATGTGCGCGAGAGATTTGTAGGTCGTGGTGCTACTGCAAACGTGATATAATAAGA